>NC_088338.1:20667500-20675000 GCF_036884655.1 Musa acuminata AAA Group
AACTTGAAAGCGTATTCTTGAAGTTGCGCAGCAAAGGTAATAAGGAACTAAAGCATGTAAGAAGGTTTGCAGTAATGCAAATAGCAATAATGAAATGCAAACCAGAGATTACGCCGATTTTAGAGTGGTTCGGTCAAATGACCTACATCCACTTGCAAGGCCCCTCTTCGATGAGGCTCCCACCTTCCACTAGCAAATCTCTTGAAATGGAAGGGTAAATACCCCTCTTAAAACTTTTTACAAGCAGTTCAACCTCTTACAAATTTTCAATAAGAAAGAATGAGGAGAACTCTCTAGCAAATTGAAAACAAGACTTACTAAGACTTTCTAAGACTTTTCTCTCAATCAAATGATTTTCAAAAGTTGTAATCTCAGCTGAGATTTGAGGGGTATTTATAGGCCTCAAGAGGATTCAAATTTTGGGCTCCAAAATTCGAATTCTCTTTGGGTTCCCGATGCTGGCGGTGCCACCGCCCAGCCAAGCGGTGTCACCGCCCAGCGTTCGGGTGCTGGGAGGTGCAACCGCCCAGCCCGGGAGGTGTCACCGCCCAGCTCTCGGGTGCTGGGCGGTGCTACCGCCCAGCCAGGCGGTGCCACCGCCTGGCTCTCCGATTTCACTGGTTTGGCTTAATTTTAGCCCAAACCATATTTGACTTTGGGCCCAATTGGCCCCTAACCAGGATATTGGATTATCTCTTAATCCTAATCCTAATTACAAGTGAACTACATAACAAAAACACATCCTAAGCAAGCTTTCAACCGCGAACGTCGAGTCTTGTTTCGGCGAGCTTTCCGACGAACTTCTTCCGACGGACTCCCATCAAGCTCCCGATCTTGTGATGACTTTAACGAGTAGCCGAGCCTTCTCGGTGATCTCCGTGAACCTCCGATGATCTCTTCGGCGAACTTCCGAAAATTCCGATAGGTTCCCGATTTCTTCTCGATTTGTTCCGGCATCATCTCCGATGATTCTTCGGACTCTTAAACGTCCATCGATCTTGACTCCGGTATTCTTGCTTTGTGTTTTCTAGTTATCGTAGTTAATCATGCACACTTAACTCAATAATATGGATTAGATCAATTAACCCATCAATTGATTTCATCATCAAAATCCGATATTCAACTATCTCCCCCTTTTTGATGATGACAATCAATTGATGACGGAGTTAAACATAACTCCCCCTATCTATATGCCATATTATGAGAAGATGAAAACACTTGAATTCCATCCATAGAATTCAAGCATAAACCGATAAGTTCTAACCGTAGAACTTATCGTCATTCTCATTAAGCAATAGTAAATACAAAACTTCGATGAAAATCATGATAAGAGACAATTTTTACTACGATAGAAGATAAAGATTTTCAACATGAATTTCATGATGTAAATGTAAGGCATGCCTTCAATATGATCAATCAATCTTGCGATATTTTCAAGGATTTTGCAAGGCATATAAGACATTCATATCACACAAGTTTTTGTAATTTATATAAGTCATACTATTGTTATGGTGTAAGTCATCACTTAGTCATCACTTCTCCCCCTTTGTCATCAACAAAAAGAGACAAGCCAGCTAATTGATGATCATAGAAAATAGGAACCAAAGTTCATCATTCAAATTTGCCAGAAATAGTTTATCCAAAAGACATCATCATTTATGCAGATCAAAACAGTAGTTATCTAAAAGGAAGGATCAGTTATCGTTCAATCGATGACAAACTTTGAACTTGTTGTTAAAAGCAAACAAAACAGAATAAAAAGATACATCAATTTAATCCTTAGGAGGTAATCCACAGTGCTGATACAGGATATCTATTTTTTCATTCATTTGTCGTAGTGTCTTCAAAATTTCAACTTGTTGATTCTGAATTTGTACTTGCTGAGATTTGATCTGAGACAGTTCCGCCATAATGAGATCTTCAGAGAAGGAAACAGGAGCTGAAGGTGCTGCGCCAAAGGGACTAGGAGGAGGAGATTCATTTCCCATAAGAATTGGTGTTTCGGGGTGTTCTATTGGTTGAGGAATTGGATCCGTCCTTCTAGGCTGCCTAACCCATATGTCATTGCTAAAAGTGCACCTAAGTCTTTTCAGTAGGTTTTTATTTATTATGTTATATCGATCATTTTGAATAGATTCTTCATCGGGTGGAATGCAAATGTTATAGGCATGAAGAAATCTAGTGATTAACCTCCCATATGGCAATATAGTATCTTTAGCCATAATATCCTGCATGTGTTGGCGAATTAAGTACCCAAAACAATTATGCTGACCGGTCATAATCCAATACATGGTTCCTATCTCTATTTGACTTATTTCGTCAAGATGAAATTGTTTGGGGAATATGATGCTTGTGATAATGTGAGGAAGAATTTTAGAGTTGAAAGGCAGTAAGTGTTCACAGCTCTTGGGTAGGAAGTCAAGGTTTGGATTTGCAAAAATTGTTTCTACGGCTTCGGTATAGGTAGCTCCTATTGTGTTGACGTCCCATTTACCTTTAAAATAGCATCCCCTATCTTTTTCAGTTATGCCAATTAGCTCACAAATAGTGCTGTCAAATATTCTAATGGGTGTTCCTAGAAGGTAAGTGCTTAGGCTATCGTTGTCCTCATATAGGTTGGCATAGAACAATCTAACTAATCGCGGATAGATTGGTTCATCTATTTGTAGTAGAGGTAGAGCTTCTAGGTGTGCAAACCACCTAATGGGTTCTAAGTCCTCTAGTTCATCCAGGTCAACGTATTTTCCCTTATGGATACATCGTGTTTCAAATTTTGGAAAGCTAAGGGCTACCTCTTTTGATCTAAAAAGATCATGGTCAAATGAATCTCCTTCAATCCTTTTTCCTTTTGATCTCTTAGGAGCCATTATCTAGACAAGATGATGATGAAATTGTGAAAAATAAGCAAGGGAAAGAGGAAAGAAAAGAGGGAATGGGATACCAAAAAGAGGGATTTCAAGTGTTACCTTATGGAGATTATGTTGAGAGATGGAAAGCTTGGACCACCAAGGATCCTTCTCCAATGCTTCTAAGAGTTAGAATGAGGTTTAGAGGGAATGGGAGAGGGTTTTGAGAGCCCTTTTTTCGGGTTGGGGGTGGTGTCACCGCCGGCCCTAACCCCTCGGGTTAATAAGGGTCGCTCGGTCGGTGCCACCGCCAAACCGAGCGGTGTCACCGCCTGGCGCCCGAGCGCCAGGCGATGCCACCGCTGGCATCCCGCGGAGGAAAGAAAAAAAATTTTCTTCCTCCCTTTTGTTTAGCTTTTTCCCTCAAGATCATAAGTTATACTTTAATGGATCATTTTGAATTGAAGAAGAAGGAAGAAATCAAATCCACAAAAGAAAGGAAAAGGACGAGTCATTTTTCGTGAAGCTTATTTTAGGGACAATTTAACATGCCTAATTCCCTTCTAATGAATTCAAATTGATCTTCGTTCAAAGCCTTTGTAAATATATCTGCTAATTGATGCTTTGTGTCAATGAATTCTAGAACAACATCATTGTTAAGGACATGATCACGTATGAAATGATGCCTAACGTCGATGTGCTTAGTTCTAGAGTGCTGAATTGGATTTTTAGTAAGACATATGGCACTAGTATTATCACATTTTATGGGAATATTTTTAAAGTGAATTCCATAGTCTTCTAATGTATTTTTCATCCAAATGACTTGTGCACAACATGCACTTGCAGCAATGTATTCGGCTTCCGCCGTAGATAGTGCAACTGAATTTTGTTTCTTGGAAGTCCAAGAAACAAGTGCATGTCCTAAAAATTGGCATGTTCCGAATGTACTTTTTCTATCTATCCTGCATCCGCCAAAATCGGCATCTGCATAAGCTATTAGATCGAATTTTTCAGATTTTGGATACCACAATCCTAAATTTGGAGTTCCTTTAAGATACCTAAATATTCTTTTAACACTCTTTAGATGAGATAATTTAGGATTAGATTGAAACCTAGCGCAAAGTCCTACACTAAACATAATATCTGGTCTAGTCGCGGTGAGGTAGAGTAGACTACCTATCATTCCCCTATATGATTTTTGATCGAAATTTTCACTATTTTCATCCATATCTAACTTAGTCGCAGTACTCATAGGGGTGTTTATTGCTTTTGAATTATCCATGTTAAATCGTTTTAACAATTCTAATGTATATTTGGATTGGTTAAGAAATATACCATCACTAAGTTGTTTGATTTGTAATCCTAAAAAGAAAATTAATTCACCCATTAAACTCATTTCAAATTCATGACTCATACATTTGGCAAATGATTCACATAGTGATTCATCCGAAGAGCCAAAAATAATATCGTCAACATAAATTTGCACAATAAGAAAATTATTTTCAAAATATTTAATAAATAATGTAGTATCAACCTTGCCTTTGGTAAAATTATTTAAAATAAGAAAGGAACTAAGCCTTTCATACCAAGCTCTAGGAGCTTGTTTCAAGCCATAGAGAGCTTTAGTCAATTTGAATACATGATTAGGAAGAAGAGAATTTTCAAATCCAGGAGGTTGTTCGACATATACTTCTTCGGAAATAAAACCATTCAAGAAAGCACTTTTGACATCCATTTGAAATAGTTTAAATTTATTACTACTAGCATAGGCAAGGAGCATCCTTATGGCTTCTAATCGAGCCACGGGAGCGAAGGTTTCTTCGTAATCGATACCTTCTTCTTGGTTGAAACCTTTGGCCACTAATCTAGCCTTGTTTCTAACCACGATACCATTTTCGTCTTGCTTGTTTCTAAAGACCCACTTAGTACCTATGACTAAGTGGTCACTTGGTCTAGGAACAAGCTTCCATACCTCATTCCTCTCAAATTGGTTCAATTCTTCTTGCATTGCAATGACCCAAAAATCATATTTTAAGGCTTCGTCAATGCATTTAGGTTCAATTTGAGAAAGGAGAGCGGCGTTAGCACAAAAATTCTTGAAAGAAGAACGAGTTTGAACCCCTTTTGTTGTATCTCCTATAATTAGCTCATTTGGATGAGCATCTACATACTTCCATTCTTTGGGTAAAGAAATTTCGGAAAAAGATGCATTCAAATGGCTATTTTGAGGAGGGGGTTCGTTTAAATTCAAATTATCAAAACCAAGATCATCATCAAAATCATTTTTCTTTAAATCAGAAATTTCATTAAAAACTACATGAATAGACTCTTCTATTACTAAGGTCCTTTTGTTAAAGACACGAAAGATGCCTTCATCGGATTTAGCATCAAATTTACCTAGGGCATCCTTTTCATTTAAAATGAAGCATTTACAACCAAAAACTTTAAAATAAGAAATATTTGGTTTTTTGTTATTCCATAATTCATAGGGAGTTTTTGATAGAGATGGTCTTATTAGGACCCTATTCATGATGTAACAAGCCGTATTTACGGCTTCGGCCCAAAAATATTTGGGTAAACTATGTTCATTTAACATAGTTCTTGCCATTTCTTGTAGGTTTCTATTTTTTCTTTCAACTACTCCATTTTGTTGAGGATTTCTTGGAGTTGAGAAGTTATGATTGTACCCATTAACTTCGCAAAGATTTTGAAAGTCACGGTTTTGGAATTCACCACCGTGATCACTCCGAATTGATGAAATCATGAAGCCTTTTTCGTTTTGAGTGAGTTTACAAAATTTAGAGAAACACTTGAAGCAATCACTTTTGTGAGCTAAGAAATAGGTCCAAGTGTATCTAGAGTAGTCATCCACAATCACAAAAGCATATTTGCTTCCACCTAGACTTGTTGTATCAATTGGTCCAAATAAGTCCAAATGGATCAATTGTAATGGTCTAGTGGTGCTAATTTGATTTTTTGGTTTGAAGCTTGTTTTTATTTGTTTGCCTAGTTGACATGCATCGCATACCTTATCCTTAATAAACTTCATATTCGGAATCCCTCGTACTAATTCTTGAGATGAGATTTTAGATATTGTTTTCATGCTTGCATGACCTAATCTCCTATGCCAAAGCCAAGCATCATCATTTACGGCGGAGAAACACATTTCATTACTTAGTTCATCAAGATTGATGGTATAGACATTATTTTGTTTTAAAGCAATCATAGTCATGTTATGATTTGGTTTTTCAATAATGCACATATTTGATTCAAATCTAACGATATAACCTTTATCGCATAGTTGACTAATACTTAAGAGATTGTGTTTCAATCCATCAACTAGTAAAACAT
The DNA here is from genome assembly GCF_036884655.1 of Musa acuminata AAA Group. NCBI lineage: Eukaryota > Viridiplantae > Streptophyta > Magnoliopsida > Zingiberales > Musaceae > Musa > Musa acuminata. The sequence continues at coordinate 20,673,698 of NC_088338.1, forward strand.
CATCAATGGAAAAACTAAATTTGTTACCAATAGTTCTCTTGCCAATGATTTTGCCTTTGTTGTTGTCTCCGAAGGTGACGTACCCTTCTTCTTTGCTAGTGAGCATAGAGAAATGAGATGGATCTCCAGTCATATGTCTTGAGCATACACTATCGAGATACCATCTCTTGCTCCTAGCTTGTGGGTTTGTCTACAAAAGAGGATGATTTTTAGGTACCCATTTGATTTTGGATGCCTCAAAAATTGACCCACTAACTTTGTTATTTATTATTGAATCTTTTATAGTTCCTTTAGGAACCCATATTAATTTTTGTGAACTAATTTTCCTAAATGGACATTTGTAGGCAATATGTCCGGATTTGCAACAGAAGTTGCATTTCATATAAGAGGAAACATGTAATGTAGGTCCTTTTATGAAAGTGGTAGGATTTTGATGTAATCCTTTTACAAATCCAATTCCATTTCTATTTGCGATGTGACCCTTGTGTGCAAGGATCATATCTAATCCTTTGCTACCAACCTTAAACTTGTTTAAGGTTTCTTGAAGAAGCAAATTTTCATTTTTTATTGCTTCTAAATGCTCACACTTAGAGCATGGAGGAGTTTGAAGATTCTCAAACTTATCTTGTAGCAAAGCATACTCTTTCTTTAAGATACTTAACTTCTTGCTAACAGTTCTACATTCATCAAATAATTCATGAAAAGCGATAGAGAGTTCTTCAAAAGATAAATCTTCATTAAATAAATCACATACCTCTTCTCCTAAAGCCATTAGCGCGTAATGAGCAACTTGCTCGGTGTTGGACTCCTCTTCTTCGGACGCGCTTGAATCATCCCACGTTGCCTTGAGCGCCTTCTTCTTTGATGTTCTCTTTTTGGCTTGAGGACAATCGTTCTTGTAGTGGCCCGGTTTTTTGCATTCATAGCAAATCACTTGGTCCTTCTTTTGTTCAAATTTATTTTTTATATTATTTTTAAATTTATTCTTTCTTAAATATTTTTTAAATTTTTGAGTCAAAAGTGCAATGTCATTGTCACTGTCCTCATCACTTGATGTTCCTTTCAAGTGGTCTTCTTGTGATTTGAGTGTCATATCCTTCCTGTTCTTTGGAAGGGGGTTCTCGAGCTCATCATGAGCTTGACATGTCATTTCGTAGGTCATTAGAGACCCAATGAGTTCTTCAATAGGGAATGCTTTAAGGTCTTTGGCCTCTTGAATGGCCGTAACTTTTGGATCCCAACTTTTAGGGAGGGATCTTAAGATTTTAGTTACTAGTTCAAAGTTAGTAAAATCTTTACCAAG
>NC_088338.1:20680000-20685000 GCF_036884655.1 Musa acuminata AAA Group
TCGACGCCGGTAAAACTCGCTCACCTCGATCGATACAAGGAAGAAAGTTCGTTCTCCGACAGTGAAAGAGATCCTCCATTTTCCTTTTCCTCTGATCTTTATGCTCTGGGGCTCATTTCCCCCCATCAGATAATGAAGAAGGGGATCTGGTTCTTCTCCATTGTAATATGTACTTACTTGTTGCTTCAACAAACCAATGGTCAGACGTTGGAGCAGAGTCACCAAATAGGAAAGATTGAAGGTGAATAATGTTGTTCTCTGATCTTTGATCCTTCCTGTCCGTTCTGTTGACAGTCCCGAGAATTTGATCTGGGATGCTTTTGTGCTGTCGCGTAATTGTTGATTGTGTTCGATGCCTCTGGTTTTGGCTCGTTTGCGAATTTCCACTGCACCATTGCAGGATCGTTTGATTGTAATGGCCATCAGATTCATAGATTTTCTTTGCTTTTAGCAATAAGGAGCATTTGTGCCAGTTTTACGATTTATATGTTATTGGTTCAAGAGACGTGCGACACGGGGTAAAAATATTAATTGTTGTGTTGGGGTTAAATTGAGCTAATTAGCCATTGCAGCTTTCTTAATGTAAGTCGATATTTGTTGACTTTTACACTTTGAAGGATATTGGAAGAAATTTGATGTATGTATTGGTGAATATTTAGATAAAACATTCCTTTCGGAGAATTATTTTAGATACAACTAAGCCAGGTAAACTGTAAAACAGGTGCTTCACTGCAAAATAGTAAAGGTCATATAATTGTAATGAAAGACAAACTCTTGATCATTGTATGCTGATATGATTCCTTTCTTTTTCCTTGTCACGAAATTAACGTTTCTTAAGCTCATATGATCATGGATCTGATATCATGCACAATAAGTGGCCTTTGATCTGCTTTAGTTCCAATGAGCACCTTCTGGTTAATCCTTTCTTGAAACAAGACTCAACTGATCTCCCAGATTTCTCTTTAATTGAAAGTCTAGACAAAAAATAGCCATTACTACCAATGAGCCCTATTGAAAAGAAGTCACCGTCCTTTAGTATGGTTAACGGAATGTGAGGTATCCAATGCTACCAAAGAAAAAGTGCAACAGTGACAGTCTAATCTTGCTGAAGTTTGGATCATGGCACTGCATGAATGATAAATAGGACGATTGCAAAGCAATGAGACTAACATATTCCTGGTCTATTTAGGGTCTTTTGTTATGCATGCTTCTGATGTTCTAGTGGCTCTTTGGGTTTTTAAAATCAGTTCTGGTCAGCACACTAGATTTTAGTTAGAGGAGCAATTTTGAGAAGCATTGGTGGACTTGATGAAGGATTCCAAGTTCTAAAAATAAAGATTCTAGTCGTCTTTGTTGCCTTAAGTGTCTCCTATGATTTACTTATCTAGGAATAGTGTGAAGAATTTATCTTCCATCCTAATAAACTTGCTTGATATTCTCACTTATTCTTCATTTGAATGTGAATTGAGCCTCTCACTTACTGTTCTCACTTAACTATGATTTACTTGTGGTAGAAAAATTCAACAGATTTTGACCCAGTTTTAATCCTGCTCCATTTTTATGTTATAGCATTCATAAACAGATCTTCCTGGGAATAGTTTGTCTTGTGATTCCTGATAACATTGAGTTGGTTAAGTACTTTGTCGGTGTCTTAATTTCATCACCATAGTTGGAAAATAAAATCGAACTCATGTAATCTTTTCTGCATATGCTATTTTAGGCATGATCATGTTATTTAAATTGTGCTTGAATATAATTTGTTATTTTTAAATTATTGTTTATTGGACTGCATGTATATAATGATAAAATGATACTAAATGAACAAAGTCTAATATAAATTGAATTTTTTCATTCGAAACAAAATCCTAGGAACTTCTATGTAGTTTTGCTTGATCATTATGATTATAAGCCATAAGAAGTTGATATCTCCCTTTAATGCATTCTGCCTTTTCAATCCATTATCTTTACATATTTATTTAATGATATTTAACATATCAAACTTGCTGAATTTTTGGTTGCTGTTATTTTGATCCATAACTTAGTATTTCTTTTGTTTGTCTTCTTTCTTTATATACCCCCTACATACTCAACTGAGTTTATGTGCATGGATTGACTTCTATTAGTATCTGAATAGTTCTCATTGTGTCCATCAATGAAATGCAGGGAATACTGGTGATGTGTTAGAGGATGGCCCTGTTGGAAGTTTGAAGGTGTTTGTTTATGAATTGCCTAGCAAATACAATGAGGACCTTGTAGAAAAGGATCCTAGATGCCTCACTCACATGTTTGCTGCAGAGATTTTCATGCATCGTTTCTTGCTGTCAAGTCCTGTTCGGACACTTGATCCTGAGAAAGCTGATTGGTTTTATGTCCCAGTATACTCAACGTGTGACTTGACTAAAAGTGGTCTGCCTTTGCCCTTTAGATCTCCACAAATGGTGAGGAGTGCAATCCAACAAATTGCCTTAAACTGGCCTTACTGGAATAGAACAGAAGGAGCGGATCATTTCTTTGTTGTCCCACATGATTTTGGGGCATGCTTCCATTACCAGGTATTTTGACACCAGGACTCTTATTTCATGTTGCTTAACATAATTAAAGTAAGTGTTTGATCAGGATGGATTGGCTGTGGTGTTGCTCATTTCCCTTTTTTTTAGTTTATCAAATATGATCGAAACCTATCTTAGTTATATTAGCAATGCGACTTTGCCAAGTTTTCGTATATTTGTCACAATCATTTGATCGTATATAGTCCTCTACATTTGATCATTATCTTATTTCTAATGTAGTATATTTTAATGTTTATAGGAAGAGATAGCTATCAAGCACGGAATTATGCCCTTGCTTCAGCGTGCTACATTAATTCAGACATTTGGACAGAAGAACCATGTTTGCTTAAAGGAGGGTTCCATTGTTATTACTCCATATGCCTCTCCACAGAGAATGCAAGCTCATTTGCTTCCACCATATATTCCTCGAACTATCTTTGTTTACTTCCGTGGATTGCTTCATGATGGCATCAACGATCCAGAGGGATGTCACTATGCAAGGTATTTTTTGCTACTGATCTCTTACAGGAAAACCTAGTATATGTAAAAATGTAAATTAAGTACTCAACCTTGTCTCTTCTTTTTTTGTTATGTTCAACAGAGGTGCTAGAGCATCATTATGGTTAAACTTCAAGAACAATCCTCTCTTTGACATTTCCACTTACCATCCAACAACTTATTATGAAGACATGCAACGGGCAGTTTTCTGTTTGTGCCCCTTGGGTTGGGCACCTTGGAGCCCCAGATTAGTGGAAGCAGTGATCTTTGGCTGCATTCCCGTAATCATAGCAGATGATATTGTGCTTCCTTTTGCAGATGCAATTCCATGGGAGGACATTGCTGTTTTTGTAGCTGAGAATGATATCCCTAAATTGGACAGGATCCTTACTTCGATGCCCATGGAGGTTATACTAAGGAAACAAAACTTGCTCGCAAATCCTTTAATGAAGCAGGCTGTGACATTTTCAGAGCCTGCACAACCTGGGGATGCCTTCCATCAAATACTGAATGGTCTTGCTCGTAAGCTTCCACATGATGGGAGCATTTACCTGAAGCCGGGGGAAAAGATTTTGAACTGGACTGCAGGTCCAGTTGGGGATTTGAATCCTTGGTAGTAGTAATAGTAATAGTAGTAGTAATAATCTGGAATACAAAATTAATTACTCCATCTGCTAGTCTATTTATTTAACTGTTGTACATAAGCTGTTGCTGTTAACATTTCTTTACAGTCATTGGATGCTCAACAGTAACGAACTGCCCTAGCTGTGTAATTTTTTAGTTGATTGACACACATCATTTTCAAACACCACCGAGAGTCTTGCCTTCTGTACCAAGTTTGTAGTTGTTACCTCCTGTTTTACACAAAGCCGTTGCAGAAATTTGCACAATTAGGTACTTCATTAGCAAAAGTCGTAAGTTCACTCCAAACAAAGAGTTAGCATCATTGTATACGTTAAATAAATGCTGATTTCTCATATTACTATATACTGTTGATTAAGATGTTGGGCATATTAATTTTTTAAGTTCATTTCTCATTGTTGTATAGGTTCAATAATTGCTCGTTGATGTGACAAGTTTAATAGGAAATTAATTGAGAACTTAGATTAAAAGTCATCATTTAATCAATATATGTTCTCTTTTTAACCAAACGTTGATGGCGCCTCATATTTTTATATAGTTAAGATATTTTGCTCAATGTTCTCTCCTTAGAAGTTGAGTCTGATCTTAGCAAGTAATTAAAGTTTGAATGAGAGACAGTGCTTGGGAAAGAACTAATCTTCCTGTGATAAAAATTACAAAGGATCAAAGTAGTAGAAACACTGGACCGCGTCTGTCTCTTAGTTTTCTAAAGGGAGAAACTTTGACGATCTCTTTCGTTTTCCCGCTCCCCTCGAAAGCTCCGTTTCCTTTTCATTCTCTTCCCGATCTGCTACTCCCTCCTCTGTGATGAACCCCCCTTCATGACATTGTCTCCTCACTGGAACAGAGCAACCTATTACTCTCCATCACTTCCAAAATAAGATTTTCACTTCTTAGACCAATTTGTTTAAGAAAACTTCTAATGGCAGTCAGACTCGTTGCTCGAGGAAAGCTCCATCGAATGAGATGACTGGACTCTAAGGAGGTGGCATTTGCTGATGAAGATTGGCAAATCAGTCTCTACAGTAAATTTCTAGATAAGATCGATTTTGTCAAATTATTCCTGCCAAAACTTTATAGCCATCTAACGGGTTATCAAATAGTAGATTTGGCCAAAGGCTTCTTCTATTTTCAATGCCATCTAGTAAAGGCGATAAGTCAAGTCTTTGTTCTAGGTTTGTCCAAAATCAACCAATAACCCAACTGCCTTAGAGATCTAACTTTCAGTCTCTCTTATTGAGAGGATTGATATAATCCCCACTTGGCTCCAACTTCGGGGTTTCCAGAGGAACTATTTTATCCTAACTTCCT